>NW_020624820.1:2571122-2571742 GCF_003573695.1 Papaver somniferum | reverse complement strand
AGAGGTACTGGGACTAGGATTCCACCAAATATTCAAATTCATGCGATTCACCTATTTATTCTAAACCATTATAGCTCATTCAACAAGTATTTTGACTCTATTTCTTTGCCTAAGGTAGATTCTTAAAATATTAATTGTGAATCTTAAGCATGGCATATCAAAAGAATTAATCCTAAGCATAAACCATCAAACGAAATGGCAATTAATTAAGACTTTTTTTTAATTTTAATTTAATGCAAATAGTCAAATAAAGAATTAAATGAATTTACCGCATGATGAATTTTGGTTTCCTCCGTCGTCCTAGCGTTGGGTTTAGCTCTTCATCATGGAAACACACTCAGAATAAGATTTCATTGCTCAAAAATGGTTTACAAATGATGAAAAGGAGACAAATTGAATAAACCAGGAAACTGCAACACTTTTATGGTGTTGCAAGCCCACTGTTACAGAGATTGACACAAAGAAACCGTCGATGTTACTGTAGCTCTACGACCCTCTCTTAGTGTCGTTATCACTGCTGATAAACGACTGTTGTGGATAGTCTGTTCTTCGTGTTCTTCAGAAAATGCAGCAGCAACAATGCTGATTCTGCAACTTGATTTTCACGCCTCTGTAATGTT
>NW_020624820.1:2569640-2571112 GCF_003573695.1 Papaver somniferum | reverse complement strand
CCCCCCCCCCCCCCCCCCAAAAAAAAAAAAAACTCTCCATCCCTTCTCTATGGTGCTAGCAGCCTATATATACCCATTCTGACCGAGAATATGTTCTCATAACTCCAAATAATTCCCGGCAGTTAATAAAAAATATTCCCATGCAAGATACAGAGATTTCTTCCATGTTTTGAATCTTCACGCGTGTTTGGACATCTGACACACTCCAATTAGTCTGAAACACGTCCCAGAAGTAGTTAAACACACATCCATCTTACGCCATGCACAGAAAACACGTACAATCCCGTGAAAAACTCTTCTCAACTTCGCACTCCCCTGTTTTCTTCTCATCGAGAATCTAGCCAAATATAGCTGACGAAATTGACCATACCACGCCTGTTACCACCATTCAAGTCATCCCAACAATTCCCAGTCGTTGAGTCTCCTTCATTCTCGTCCAAACTGCCAACCCTAATTCTGGTTCTTTGAAACCAGATTTTCCCGCCAAAAACAGATTTGAAAGGTAGAAGATGGTGTCCCCCTAACCAAACTGGGGGTGCGAATAGCAGGTGCCCAACTGAGGTGCCCCTTATCCAAATTGAGGGTGCTTTTAATACTTTTCTCCGGGAGTCCAAATAGCACCTTTTGAGCAACTTTTTCCACACAAGTGTATTTCTCCAAAAAACACCTACAAACACACAAAGCATCAAAATTAGTACAAAAATCGAGCACTAACAATAGAGACATTGAGTACAATTTAGACACAAAAATGTGTCTATCACCAGTGCTAGTTAGTGAACTAGATTAGTTTAGAAATGGGTTGGATTGTGAGATAAATCTTAATCACTAAAAGCTATCAATAATTAAAAGACTTATTTGATTGATTGATTTGTTTGTTTGATTGTTTGTGTATGTAATGAAGTAAAAATTGTAGGGTACACCGGTAACTTTAGCTAATAAAGGTTAGGGAATAATCAGACTAAGAAGTATGAACACGTACATAATCCAATACTAGAAAAATAGTGAGATTAACACAATTGATAAACCTTGAAAGTCATATAGAAATTTATTGCGCACCTTGACTTATACGTAGGGTCAACAATTTATGGTCACATAAATGTTAATAATTTGTTGGGATTTAATAATATTTTTAAGAGTAGTTAGAATGATACTTCGACCATCAGTTTAATAATAAAAATATTATAATAGTAATTATAAATGAAAACAATAGTAATAACAGTATTCAAATACTTAGTGTAATATTAGAATTGAAAGAAGATAAATTTGTATATTTATAGGATCCTTCTTAGTAAATAGATTCAATCATCTTTTGAAATGGAAAATTAGTATAACGAACTTAAACTGTCAGAACTTAAATTAGTATTATACTGAACATAAGTTAAATTAAAATATCATTAACAAATATATAGCGATAAAATATTGATTAGGATTAAATAACTATGGGAAATTATTAGTGCTTATCTAAGGTTGCA
>NW_020624820.1:2549472-2569394 GCF_003573695.1 Papaver somniferum | reverse complement strand
AGGCATAAAGACTAAACTTGTTAACGATCTTATACCCAAATTATCTTTAGTCCAATAAATGATTCACTAACTCACTAAATTTGACACATAAAGTGATATATTATACAATTTTATGCAGATTCAAATTTAAATCATATTAAATTTCCAACGACAATATTTAACAAGATATAGTATACAGATTCAATGTGAATAAATAAAATCTATGATATCAATCTGTACGTGAATGTAGAATTATACTTAGAAGATTAAGGTTTAGTGTACCAACGGGACTATTAACTTAAGAATAATGAGAATAATAATATAGTTGATAATAATATTCGAATAATTAGGCTAGTAAGAAACTTATAGTAGATTATATTTGGAAAATATATATATATATATGGTATTTTAGTAAGTTAAACTATCACGTATTATAAATTGACATGAAATCAAATTTGGATTACGTATATTGATAAAATAAATAGATGATAATAATGATAACAATAATCAAAAAAATAAGATAAGATAAATTCCGATGATTAAATGGTTTAAAATGTTGTGAATTATGTACATAATTTATGAAGTAAATTTTTTTAAGTCAAATCAGTTACAATAGAATTTAGAAATTAGTTAGTCATAATAAGTTAGCATTTAATTAATCCAGCACTGGGGAATAGTGAAGGTTGTGTTTTCTCTGTTCGTAGGAAGGCACTGTTGGGCTTGGCCAACCTTGACAAGGCAACTGCATTCAGAGAGGACCGATCATAGAAGTTTAGTATAATTATTTTAGAAACCAATAGATGTGAGTTCACTTAGAAAGACGGATTCTTCCTTGAAGTTTGAGACAAATATCTTATAAAATAGAAATTAGTTAAGAAACTTAGACTTCCCTATTTGATAGATTAAATAAGTGTAGTTGAACCTAAAGCCACAAATTGTAGTAGTAGAAAACCATATAGGTTTGTGCTTCGTTTCTTATTGATTGCTCTTAGAAGAAAGATAGTAGTTCTCTATAAGGAGGGGAGTTATTGAAGACCAGAGGGTGGTTTGATTTTCGAGGACGAAAATGAATAAAGTGGGGAGAATGTAAAGACCCTTAAGCTCGTCAACGCTATTAGACTAGTCAAGAGACGTCTTAGCCGCTAATAACTCGATTAGTTTAAAAATGAATGTTAATTAATCTAACAACGATTTAGATACGAAACTAGTACCGCTGAATAGATCTCGAAAAGTTATGCAAAATGGACTACTCGAACGTGTCATCCGGATACCAAGCGAAGAAGGAATCATCCAAGTTGTGTGAAGGATAATATCGTTATTTCAGTGGAAAGTGTTATTTAGGCATCCAAGTTTTATTTTCCGGGCAACCTCATTTTGTCAACACCTAAACGAGAAGATAAGACTCGATATACCTTCTCCTTTTCATTATTCTTTCTTCTTCCTCTTTCTTCTTTTTCTTCTTCTGCTTCTGTTCGTCGCTCCGGCGATTCTGCATGAGGATTCTGAGATCGAATCAAGAGTAGAAAGATCAAGGTTGGGTTTCTGGTGGTGATGATTGTGGTGTGGTAGGTTTTAAATTAAAAGAAGTGGCCAATTGAAGAAGATTAAATTAGGTTTCTCAGATGAACTTGAAGTCGATTTGTGATGAATAAGAAGAATTAGTGAGTAGGTTTAATTGATTGAGGATTGAGATGGGGTTAATTAGATGCTATAGAGTTGTTCTTGAGGAAATGAAGAGTTGGGGTTTCACAGGAAAGCTCAGGGAAGATTAAAAAGAGGAAGTTGTTTTTTTAGGAGATTAAATTAAGGTTGGGTTTGCTCTGAATTGAAGTTTAGTTGGATATATTGGGTTAATTTCAATTGTATGAGAAATTGAATCAGAAATTAGGGTTTTTGAGAATAGAAGATAGTGATGAAGATTAGGAGTCTGACATCGAGAAAAGAAGAATACAATGTAGGAAACCAGTTGGTGATGGTGGTGTCAGTTCAGATGTTGATTCAATCCAAGAAGAATCGGATAAGGTAAATAAGGTTTCTCATATTTCAATCTGTTTTCATAGAATTGAGGATGAAATGATGATATTTAGATTGGATTGTGTTTATATTGAAGTAGTGTGATTGTTAATGAATTTATAGTTGAGTTAGATAAATGGGGTATGTGATGGAGATGAAATTGGTTATCTGTTGATGTTGTTTTGAGATGATTGGCAGCGAAGAATGCTTATTGGCTTTTGGTGAAGAACATGTTTGTGTTGATGGTGTTGTTGCACAAAAATGGAACTGTCAGTGTCGGTTTTTACTGGTGCAGAGATAGCTGGTTATATATTATGAGATTTGAGTCTTGTATGTGCTGTTTGAGCAGATGTGGAATGAGTGGGTAAATGTAGATATTACAGATGGACAATGTTATCCGAGTTGAAGCTTATATGTATGAAATAGGATTGAGACAGAGTTGAAGTATGTTATAGTGTGGTTGAGTTCTTGGTGGTGATATTGACTGGAGGTTGAATTGAGGGAGATGTATTGGGTTATAGTGAACTGAATAAGGGATGGTGTTTCTGTGTAAGTATGAAAAGGTAGTGACAATGAAATAGAGAATGGAAATGTAGTTGTGAATATCAGGAAGATGAGGTAGATGAATTGAGAAATCACAGATGTGAAGTTGGAGATGTTGTTGATGCTGAAATGGAGTGGTTAAGGGAGTTGAATTGCAAAGTTACGGGGTTAGTGTGAATTGCAGGTTATGCGATTGGTGTCAATGTTGTAAGATGTAGGAAAGGGTTAGTGTGGTGATGAATTTGTTGAAAGGATGGATGAGAACTGACTGAGAATCTGATGTTATATGATTGAGTTATAGGAATAAAGGTTTGATGTGTGTGTGGAGTTGAATTTCTTGTACAAGCTTAGAGCTGCAACTGCAGTTAGTCTATATTAACAACGATCGATTCAAAGGATGAACCAGTGGATCGTGGATTTCGAGGTAGGCGTGGCTTGTCCCACATGCCCCTTTGTTTTATTATTTTATTATTATTAGTTTTCCTTGAATTCATCAAATTTCTTGATTTCATGGTATTTCTCTCAAATTAGGAAAAATCCCCTCAAATCATCAAAATACCTAAAAATATTAAAAAATTAGGAAAACTCATGGGACCGGGCCCTAACCGGCCGGCCATGCCTTCCACGGTCCCACACGCCCTTGTTTTATTATTTTAATATTTTTTGCTTCCTTGAACTCATGAAAACTCCTTCAATTCATGGAAACTCCCAAAATTCATCAAATTTCTCAAAACTCATGAATTTTTCATAAAATCATCAAAATATTATAAAATTAAGAAAAAGGCACCACGGGATCGTGGTCACGACCGACCGACCATGCCTTGACCACGACGGTCCCACGCCTCCTCATTCCTTATTTTATAATTATTTTTCATCATCTCATGGTGTTTTCCTCAGTTTCGTCGAAACCTTAATTTTGACATATTTTCTCGAATGGATGCTCAATTGCACGCCAGAAAATATCAAAATTCTCAGGACTGAGACGCAGACGCCTTGGGGACACGAGCACGCTATCTTGACCGACCAAGATTGGCTCTTTGGCTCACGGAAGCCAATTCCATCAATTTTCACAAGTTTTGACCTAATTTGCACAATTGCTCCTATTAGGTCCAAAACTCTCCCAAACACTTTGGATTTTCATGAAGTTATCGTCAGACGGTCACGGGACAACACAGGGCCGGTTTAATGACTCCGTGGTCGGTCCCTCTCCTCGTCATAATTAATTAGTTTTTCTCACCTAAAGCTCAGACGAGCATTTTTGAATAAATGATTAAGCCAGCATTTAATCATTCTTCCACCAACAAATCGTCAACTCTTCAGGAGTTCTTCGTATTTGCTCACGTGAGCATATGGACACTACATGGTTGATCCATGGTCCCATGTAGTCGCTCCCTCCTTCGTCCCATGGTTGAAATTCTGACGAACCATGAATTGATCATCAATTGATCAAATTAGGGTTTCTGAATCCAAGGATCATCATTCCAGATTCTAACCTTAATAATTTTATAAAGACCTCATGGTCATTAATTTTATTAATTATGCTCGGTTCGACGACCAGTATTCTAATTAATATTTTTGGTACGCTTCCAATAATCCATCAGACGAGCAACACATGCTCAGACGACCAAATATTCAACAATTCATCACATGAGCAACACTTGATCAGATGATAAATATTTATTCAAACCAAGAAATATTGGTTCAACAATCAATATTCAAAGATCCATCGAATGAGCAATACTTGCTCACTTCATCGTAAGAACTATACCTCTGTCTCATGACATGTTCAATTCACGAGTTTCAGAACATCATGTTCAACTCAACGACTACATGGACTCATCGTCCCATCAAACCACGAAGTCATCAATTGACTAACAAACCACGAGATGCCAATCGTGTCACTTGGGGGGATATCACTTAGGGTTTTGGTCTGGCAGCCTACGACACGTGTGTTCAAACACACGATGGAATATGAGCAAGTCGTGCAATCAGTTGAAGGAATTCACGAGGTAGTGGGTGGAAAATCGACCAAGTCTCCACACGTTGAGCAACTGGTTTCAAACACGATCTCCACTTCCCCACTCCTTGATTCCATCAACTGTCACACTTCATGGAATCATGGTGTCTACAATTCCAGCAATATAAATAAGTCTCTGAATTATGATTGAATCGGCATCATCAGTATCATCAATCTCACGTCGAATTGACAACACGAGATCATCAACTCATCAATTGAGCAACTACTCTCAATTGAGAAATTTCAATCACTCAGAGCTTATCATATTCAGAATTCACACACCCACAATCTTTGATTACCTTTGATTCCACACATTTCTCAGCTTCCCTCCTACAGATCAACCCATCCTCTCTTGTGAACGAATTTACTCTGGAATGGTCATTGTCTTGATTTAGGCCGGAGTACTACATATTGATCTCTCGAATCTAAAGCACCCCCTTTGCAGCGGTGCATCTGTGTGAGGTTTAACATTTCGCTCGGTTCGAGGAGTCTCCTCCGTACGGTCGTCTCCTCAATTCCTTAAAAACCAACAAATCGTTTTTCCCCATCTACAATGCTAAACAAACTCATGCATTGTCTGTCCGTGCATTCCATACTTTGTTTAAATTGCATTATGATAATTCTGTTGATTCTTTGAATCTTTCCACGATTTGGAAAGGACTTGTGAGTTTTGTTTGTCAATATGAATTGTTATGGGAAATGAGAATTTCCACTTGTGGTATATAGGATACGCTCCTTGATATTTATATTTACATGAATTCAACTTTTATTGATTAGAGTGGATCATCATGGTCTCGGTGATATCAATAGCTAATGAGTGTGGTTAGCACGAATATTATACATTGTTTGAAGAAGGAGTTTGTCCATATACATGTTCGTTTATTTCAGTGACTTGGTCACTTTTTAATGTTTGGGAAAACATTATTGCTTTCCAAATCTTGCTTATGATTACTTTAAAGTTAGATGTTATTCCTACTGGGCACCCCTTTTAGGGATGATGTGCTCACCCATTCCCACTTTCAGTTTCAGAGACAGATCAGAGTTGCGCAGCAAAAGCTTCAAGGGTTGATTTCGTTAGTTGGTTAACTTCTGCTGTGTTTATTACGTTGTATATTTTATTTGTAAACCAAATAACTATTGTATATGTATCATCTGAGAGGAATCCTTGTATATATATATATATTTCAGAGTGGGGTTGGTTTTGGGTTAATTTTTATAACAGATTTCTTAATTGAATGTTTAAGTAAATGATTTAGATTCTTAGTGCCTCTTTATTTAGTTAATCTCTTGGATTAGTCAGCTGCTAGCTTAGGAGGCGCTACAATATCATATTGTTGTATAGTAATTTTGTACTACAAAAAGGGAATAACAAACATGTTTGGATTGAATATTTACCTAGCTTACCTTTAGGGGGATTAAAAGATTTTGTTATTCAAATGTCAACAACGACATTTATTAATTGAATATATGCAGGTTATTGTGTTGTTGAAACTTGGAATCAAGCGTATAAAGAACGAGTTATTTTGTAATTCGTTTAGCTCCATATGTAAGAAGAGATTTTTCACTAAAATTGACAAAGGGGGAGATTGTTAGAGCATAGCTCGATTGAATTCACCAGCGTCGGTATGTCAAGTTTGGTTGTCATATTTTGGTATCAAAACTCATCTAGAGTCGTTTGATTAAATACTAAAGTCAACTTCGTTTAGGTTAGACTAAAAAGTCTAAGAATGTTGAGACATACAAGTATTACTACGAAGACCTGAAGAATGTGTAGAAGTAACGAACTAAAATGACGACATCATCCTTCCTCTTGAGGTTAGTAATATTCACTTGAATTGTTTCATTCCTGACGTATCTTTCAAGTCGTGTTATATTGAAAACATAACTGCGAAGCTGTATATACTGCACATATTGTGTTAGAGCACTGCTCGGTCAAACTCGCTAGTGTTGCTATCTCAAGCTTTTTTGTCAAGTTTAGTTGTCAAAACTATAAGTCTTGGTTTCTAGACTACTTATTGTTATGTATCGAATTAGGATAAAATGTGTAGTTGAGCTTTAGAATTCACAACGTTCATCAATTGAAGACGAAGAACTACTAATTGGAACTTGTGGAACTTCATCAACAAAAGGTATCTGGATACTTGAACTCATCTATCACTCAGAAGTTTATTCTATTCTATCCTATTGAGACAAAGTCGTATAGCTATATAAAATTTACATTATACACATTTGATATTTCGGGCTGAGTTTAACTCGCTTATATCTTTCTCGAAATATGTGTTGGAAAGCTTTTTGCTTTAACTACTTTCATCATTATTCTTGACGAAAGTCAAAAGATGATCTTGTGAAAATCACCTGGTAACATCTTACATGATTTGTGTGAGACAGTCATTTGATGTAGACTCAGAATGTTTCGTATTGATCATTCGATCACGTGAAAATTGCTTATAATCTAATAGTTTGTGTGAGACAACTATTGTCGTCTTCTAAGAATGTTTCGATGATTGAAATGGGAGTTAAGAACAATTAACCATTTTCTAGATATAGCACAATATGCATACTCTTGTGCAAACTGTTGTAAGAATGATTCAGGTCAGGGAACCAAGTTTGCATACCCGTATGTGAACGCTTTTAGTTGTCAAAATCCTGGAACTAAGTTTGCGTACCCGTTTGCAAACTTATTCACCTGAGTTCGGTTCGTAACGACAGTATTCACATCCGTTTGTGAATTGTCGGACATGACCAAAGTTCAGAACTTAAGTTTGCGTACCCATTTGCAAACTTATTAGGTTAAGTTCTAAAATCGGCTAAGTATGATTTCATACTCATGAACAAATACATTTATAAATTAAGGAATACAATATTTGCAAATCGGCTAAAATGTTCATGAACTGATTCTTTTGAATCAATCCGAATTTGCTTCAATTGTGTCTTGTATACTTCTATGAGAATATAAACAATTGAACAACTCTATGAGTAACACAATTAGATTCATTTGATTATCATTTGATCTAGAAGTGTTAAGATGAACATATTTAATACAAAAGTATTCATGTGGCTAACTTCGGTTAACTGTTATTGACCCAACTCAATATACACGTTTAGGTACGGTTACCCATATCTATGTGAAAGTATATTTTATTTGTGTGTAACAAGCTACGACCATCTAAGGGTGGAAAGATAGTAGCTTTAATCTTAAATCGTGTTTCATCTAACGATGAATATTGATTGCTTTGTTACAAAGTTATCAAACTCTGATTTAAAGATTGTATAAGGGAGAACTCTAACAACTGGGAAACCTAATACCCACACCTCCTGTGTGATACTAGTAGCGAATAGAGTCGATTCTCCTTAACCTAGGTTTTTCCTAAAACCATTATAGGTTAACGACTTAAAGACTTCATTGGGATTTTGAAGCCAGACCCAACTATTTTCTCTTTGGTTACGTGTTTTGATATTACTTGTTATATCGTATTGAGTATTATCCTTTCTAAGATTTGCTCGAGATTTATCTCTGATGGGTAAGATATAAAAAGTAATCACAAAGCTCTTCGTCTCATTCTTTGTGATTCCACAATAACTTGTTCTACTACCATATAGTTAAGTTATTGTGGTTAATTGATATTTCTAGGTTTTTCTTCGGGAATATAAGACCGGATTATCAATTAGTTCCTGTTCACCTTGTTTTATCAAAAGACGAAACAAACTTCGTAGGTCTTTCTGTGGGAGACAAATTTATCTATCAGAATAGACTTTTCTGCAGGAGACAAATTTGTTTATCAAGTCTTCGACTTTGGGTCGTAGCAACTCTTAGTTGTGGGTGAGATCAGCTAAGGGAATCAAGTGCGCAGAGTCCTGCTGGGATTCAGAGGCGTAGTGAACATGACTGTACCTTAATCAGTGTGAGTTTGGTTAGGGCTCAACTACATTTCAGTCTGAAGTTAACTTGTAGTCGTCTAGAGTCTGTAGCGGCTTAATATAATGTGGTGTTCAAATATGGACTAGGTCCGAGTTTTTTTTGGCATTTGCGGTTTCCTCGTTAACAAAAATTCTGGTGTTTGTGTTATCTCTTTTCCGCATTATATTTGTTTATATAATTGAACTATCACAGGTTGTGCGCAGTTCAATCAATTGGTAAATCCAACCTTTGGTTGTTGATTGATACTTGAACATTGGTCTTTGGTACCGTTCAAGTTGTTTCTCATAATAATCAGGCTCGAGGATTTCTATCTGTTTGATTTGCTGATTACATTGAGAAACAGAGATATAACTCTTGGATATATTTTCCTTGATTGAGTCTGACTGTCTAGTTGATTCTCTTGGAATTATACTGGAGTTAGTCCATACAGATTGCCTAAAGAAATATTGGGTGTGGTTGATAGACCCCCCGCTTTTTCAATTGGTATCAGAGCAGGAAAACACGTTTAAGATCTCATAAGTTTGTGTTTGTAGCAATCTATGGACAATAGTGTTATCTCTGACAAACGCATTACCAGAGACAAAAATTTTGTTTCTATGAAATCGATTAAAGAGAAAGACTTGTCGATCTCGCATATAGACGAACATTTTGTTCCTACGAAACAAACAAGTATTGAATTGTGTTACCCTACCATCTTACTGATGAGTCTGACTCTGAAGTAGAAAGGGAAGCATACCAATAGAGTGCAGCGATTCTAAAACTTGTTAGAATCCAGGCAGTTGAAATCAATAGGCTGAAAAACAAGGTCAATATATTGATTGGTATGGTAAAATATTGTGATTCCCAATTAAGGGTTCTTCCTGAGGAAAATGATGTAGTTTGTTCATCCCGAACCTTACTCGAGGATAAACTCAAGGAACATGCCCTGGAAATAGAACGACTATTGAGTAATATCTCTATTCAAGATAAAGGTTGTTCTGGGGAGTCCGTCATACCAATTACTTCTGACACATCCGTGATATTAGAAAACGTGGCTACTTGTAATCTTGTTTCTCAAATTAAACCAGCTTCAGAAGCTAAACTGCAAACCCTTCCTATTGCTAAAAAGGTGTTTGGTTCATTCTCTGATCAAGGAAACACCATATCTCATGGATGGAAGAAATCTTCTAATGATGTTGCTCATCCTGAAAAGGCGAGGGTACCCAAATATATCTCAAGCTAAAAATTTTCCTACCTATAAGTCCTTTCTCTGAAAGTGATTGTCTATGGACTGAGTCGAGATAGTAC
Source organism: Papaver somniferum (assembly GCF_003573695.1). Taxonomy (NCBI): domain Eukaryota; kingdom Viridiplantae; phylum Streptophyta; class Magnoliopsida; order Ranunculales; family Papaveraceae; genus Papaver; species Papaver somniferum. The sequence goes on along the minus strand of NW_020624820.1, from coordinate 2,559,636 downwards.
AACTAACCGGTTCACACTTCGTGTGATCGTCTATGGATACGAGATCGAGACAATACAATAACGAAGTATGTTTACTTGATACAAAGGTTCAGACTTAACCAAACACAATAGGATTGCTTATCAAGTAAATAGGAATTAACGTTTGTGTAATTTACTTTAATTATAATAAAACAATTATAATGCGGAAATATAAAGTAAATGACACAACAAGATTTTGTTAACGAGGAAACTGCAAATGCAGAAAAACCCCGGGACCTTGTCCAGAATTGAATACTCTTAGGATTAAGCCGCTACACAAAATTAAACCTAAATTTGTATAGTTGAGACCAAGCAACTAAACCTATAGTTCACCTAGTTCCGTCTGTATTCCCACGCCTCCAACTTATGTATAAGTCACGTACTTGGAACAATTCCTTTGGTTCATATTCCAAACAGTAAAGGAACAACAAATCTGTTTGGTATCAACTCTATTCAACCAAGTGATGTGAGTCGGACAAAGGCTCTTCTGTTTATCTTAACATAAACTCCTTTGTCAGGTTCTTAGATCTATCTAATGTTCAACTACCAATGGTAATTGTTAAGATTTTGCAATCAATACTTCTAATCACAAAGAATTGTATTGATGTCGATCTACACAACTAATCAATCCAATCAACCACAAGGATAAACCGGTTATAGTTGGATCTTCTTATACCGAAACAAGTATTGTGCACACCAAAGATTATGAACCCCAAATCAGAAATCTTCTCTACCTTCTTTGTCTTCAAATCTTCTTAGATCTTCAATAAACACCTGCACACAACAACTTGAATCTCTTGTGATCAATCACGCACAGAACTGAGTCTGTTAACAATGGATTATCACAAGATCGTCTTTACACTAACAACAGTCTAAAGATCCCTATCGAAACTTCGAACTAGTTTGAGTGAATCTTATATCAGAAGAGAAGATTCTCAAGCATAAATAAACTAGGTGCAATCAAAGTTAAACCACTGTTAGTCAATCAAATCAATCGAAAACACAAGAGAAACCGCAATTATCTATTTTCCCACCAGCGATACTCGTAGAGCTTCTCAATCCCAAAAAAGACTTTAAACTGAGAGACCGTAAGAGATTTCACCTAATTAGGTAACTCTCCTCTCCGAATAAGCGGCTACACCAGTAACAGCACAACCAAGGAAGTTTGCTGTCATGAAGGATTGGTTTGCTAGAAATGCAAACTTTAAGTATTTATAGACAAGGAAGTTTGGACACCAAGGAATTTCCAAAACCGAAAATATTCTCAAATATATTCAATATATTCCAAATTTAGTTTCCATAATTCCTGGAAATGCTCTGTCCAAAATAATGACCGAAAATCTCTTCGGAAAATCTCAACTAGTGAATGCACATTACTAGTTCTCATTTTCCTAAAATAAGATTAACAACCTTAAATAAGAGATTCTTAACTTATTTATATTTCGATCCTGGGATTTTCTTCCTGTAGATATTAAGGAATAACTTTGAACAATAAAAGATAAACATTACTGTACGGGTTCAAAGTATGTCGACATCCTTACTTTGTGATTCCTCTTTCATACTTACAACCTTGAAACCGATTTTCCAAGCTTCCAAACAAGTTTAGAATTGGTTCATCTGACTTTCAAGAACTATGTGATTGATCAAGAACACTCAATCACAAATCATGGGTTTAATGGTTCTACCAAAACAAGTTTCGGTTCTACCTCCATGTGAGTATTGTGCATAGTCACACTAGCTTCCCAAAATTCGGTTGACTAGGTACTAGGATCGGTTCCCCACATATATATGGTATCTAACTTATATGTGTTGCACATGTCCATAGGATCGGTTCCCCTTTCTGCTATAAACCTTGCTGCACCTCATACAAGGATCGATTCCCCTTTGTGATGTGTTGCACCTCTTCATAGGATCGGTTCCCCTTTTCCCAGATTCGGTTCAACAAATCACAAACTCGATCATACCATCTCAGGTGATTACTTAAGATCGCTTTCACTAATAAAAGTCATACCAATACATAAGTCAGGCCTTCGTGAATAGTTCTACCAACAACACAAACAAGTCGTGAGCGGTTATACTAAATCACATATATTGGATGTTCACAAAATATGCAATGAATAACAATCCCAATAACGCCTGGCGATTTCCTTTTCGATTCATAAACAAGTTTATGAACTTACTTCCTTAAAACACATGTAGAACATTGTTTCCTAGGATGAAATCCTCACCTCATACCCATACATAATCACAATAGCATTTAAACGATTATGTCGATGTCTTATCTACAAAGTTTAATGGTTAAGCAATAAACTTCATATTGTATTCCTTAATACTATGTCTATCTAGAGTGTTCATGCTTCGCAATTTTGTTTTCAATATGCACGACTTGAAAGGTACGTTAGGGAATGAAACAGATCAAGTCAAATATCACTAACCTCAAGTGGAAGGATGATGTTGTCGTTGTAGCTTCTTACTTCTTTACTTCTTCAAGTCTTCACAATACTGTAATGTCTCATATCCTAATACTTTCAAGATAACCTATACGAAGTTGACTCTAGTACATAATCAAGCGACTCTTAAAATGAGTTTTCATTCACTAAAATATGACAACCAAACTTGACATACCAACACTTGGTGGATTCAACCGAGCTATGCTCTAACAATCCCCCCCTTTGTCAATTTTAGTGAAAAAATCTTACAATCATATGGATAAACAAATTACAAGAATTTATTATACATACGCTTGATTCCCGAATTCAACAGCACAATAACCTACATTCATTCAATCCTTAAATGATGTTGTTGACATTATAATAACAAAGCTAATACTCCCCCTAAAGGTGAGATAGGTAGATTTCATCAATCCACATGTCTTTGTTATACCAATTAATATGATATGCTACTCCCCCTTAGTCTATGCTTTCACTCTTTCGTTAGATAAACGTTTAAGCACAATTGTTCTTTTCCTCAGTGATACCAATCAATATAGAATCAATACCAGTATCACTTGTTTACTCCATATTTTCTCCCCCTTTTTGTCACAAAATGACAAAGAAACGAAATAAATAAAGGACAACAGGAAAAGAATCTTACAAATCTCAAAATAGACTTGCAAACCTATAGAGTTAAGCACGAGGGTTCCACACACCATTTTTGATAACCAACATCAAAACCGAAAATACAAAGTAATTTGTTTTGATATGTTATCAAGGAAACAATTGCCCGAAGCAATTTTCTAAATTTAGTTTAGCAAACCAAAAATCAACTAAGCAACTTAGTCCCTTTGCTAAACCGATTGTACAAAAACAATCGCTTCATTCGATAAGACCAAAGTAAAGATAACTCTATTTTTCTCATCAGGTTCTAATTATCCATATAACTTAGACCTGCCAATTTTAAATAAGACTAATACTAGGTTAGTTAACTAGCATTTCTTGTTAAGGCATTCAATTAGACTTGAATAACCGAATCCTCCACTTTGATAAGTCTATCTAAGATAAACTTAGTTTCTCTTATCCGGAATCGAATTGGACTAAACAACTCATCCCGTAAACCTTTTCTTTCGTTAAGCCATTAATAATTCATACAAACCATAATAAATCAACTTTCATAATCATTCACCTCAACCGGAAGCAATTAAATCAACATAAGCATTAAAACACCGCAATTTCACTGAAAATTTGTAAGCCTAAACAATTGATACCACACAATAAAGCAAGATAGCAATAGTTTTTCTTAACCGGAACCAATTGAATGACAAACACATCCATACACACATGATGGAATAAAACATCAATTGTACTGAAATTTTGTTAAGCAAAACCAAAATATATATGAAATAAAATCAGGCTTTTCTTAAACAGGAAAACAATTAACTAACAACCTTGTTACCTCAAATTTCGCATCCACTTCTCCAATATGTTTGCATCTTCTTCTAGGGAGAATTGATATCGAAATATCATTATGTTGTCATCTTTATGCAAAACAAAAGAACAACAACAACCAACCTTTACCAGAGAAAGGTTGAAAACTGGTTTTAACAATTGCAAGCAAAAGTTGAAAACCGTCGAAACACATATGCTTTTATGCTAAACCAAAACCGATTCAACATATTGTGACTTTTTCACATATTGTTTCTACCAGAACCCCTCACGATCCTTTGATAAAGCCTACCAACATGGGATAGAACTTAATCCTTCTAAATCAAAAAGTCACCCAAACCATAAGGGCTCACAACATTATGAGATCGAATATCAGGGTAATAAAACCGAAATCAAACATCCTATAAACATCCATAGCAATAATAAAGCATTCAAGCACATGCTATGTAAATAAAAAACCATCACAAGAAAAATTATAAATCAAATAATTTTATTCATAATAGTTTTATTCATAATAGACTTAACACAATCATTGAAAGAAATCAAAAATTGACGTCTATTTTCCTTGATTAAGTATTACAACAAATAACTTAATCTCTAGTGGTGCTCTTGTTGTTAACTTAAGTTTCATCAGTATTCTGACTATTAAAGTATGTCTCAAGGATTTTGTTGGCAACCACTTTCTGTTTTCCAAGGTTTTCAATTTGAAGTTTCAAATCGGCTAGCTCACGTTTTGCTTCATCCATTCTATCTTTCAGACTGTCTCGATCTTGTATCAAAGAAAAGAGATTTACAATGAGTTCTTCAAACCCATGCATAGCTTCATGCATACCATCTGTGGTAAACCACTTGGTAGAATCTGAATCATCGATCGCAAAGAGACTTACTTCATCTTGAGATCTATCATAGTTGTGATCAAAAATGATTCTTGAGACAATCTTCCTGGTTTTTCGTTTTGAGAGAAAACCTGGACAGTTTCTAACTATTCGAGCTTCCCTTTTATTACTCCTTGTAACACTTCGAGTTATAGGAGACATGATTTAGTTCAAGACTTTCCAGGGAAGAGCTAATTCTTAAGAGAAGATTTCTTATAAGAACATATTCGGTTTGTGAAAACAGGATTTCCGACAATGGGATATTTTACCGAACTTGTCCTTATATTAAAGGACAACATACCTTATTACCGATCAAAAAAATCAGTACCCACTTGTGCTCCTGATTTTATGTGCTTTTCTCATCCAGGGTTACGAGCACAAAACGGATGAGTTAGTGCAATCTCCTTTCAACTAGGTTGAGAAGGAGTAATCCTTTTCCGACTTACATTGAATACCAGAAACATAGTTCATGTTTCTCTTAGGGAATTTCTTCCCAAAATATTTTCTCCCAAGACGATGATCTTTTTTAACTCTAGAGCTATGATCATGTGGAGAAACTATACTGACGTGAGAATTCTTGGAGATAGCTAAATCTCTCTTAATTCTTTCAATGAGATTTTCATAAGATTTTCTCATTCTAAGGATTTCCTTATGATTCACATCAGTGTGATTATCTAAAACTCCTGATTGTTTCTTTTGGCAGAGATTCTCTCTTTCCCTTTCTTCTGGAGTCGTTCTTCATCAAAACAAGGATTGTTTTGATAAGGATGAGGAGGAATCTTTTTCCAGAAGCGATTATCAACTCTTTCTTCTAATTCTTTTGAGTTGGTCTTATCGGGTAGTGGTACAATCTGTCTTTCTACTGAGGAATGGTCTTTCAGTTTTTAAGACAAGAAACTTCCTTCAATATTTTTACCACCGTATGTTGAAGAAGTATAAGTTTCATGTCAAGTGACTGAAAACTGTATTCTTTAAGATCACTTTCACGGAATCGGTTCAAAGTTTCCTTTGTACAAGATTTCGTTTGATCATCAGTAGATCTAGAAGCTGGTTTTTCATTCTCTTCTGACTTGAAGTAGTTAGGCAGACTACCAACATCTTGATCTGTTTCAGACGTGACTAAACCGGTTTTATCACAGTCTGTAAAAGTTGAGCAAGGACTTTTAGTTTCCTCAACATCAGAAGAAATCACAACAGAATCATTCGTCAGAGTCATAGGATGTGTCTCTTTAACAGTAAGAGATTTACCAAGAACTTTTAGTTTGACTGTGAGACCCATATTCTCTTTGGCCAGACAATTCAGTTGAATTTCTTTATCTCTGATCTCCTGTTTAAGAAGATTTGTCTCTGTCTTTAATGACACCACTTTAGAAGATAAAGATTTTATAGGCTTTAGGAGTTTTACCAACTCTTTATCAGCATCTTCCTTTCCATCAGAGATGGACATAAATGTTTTCACAACTCCTGGATCATGAGTCAACGAAGAAGTAACATCTTCAAAATTTGAGTATTCAAACTCTTGCATAACGTTAACTGAATCATACATAGATTCAATTTCTTATAGGTTGGATCGCACCAAACACAGATTGTTAGATCTTTTCGTGTTTGCCTGCTCTGATACCAATTGAAAAGGCGAGGGTACCCAAATATACCTCAAGCTAAAACTTTTCCTACCTATAAGTCCTTTCTCCGAAAGTGATTGTCTATGGACTGAGTCGAGACAATACAACTAATTGGTTCACACTTCGTGTGATCGTCTATGCACACGAAATCGAGATAATACAACAACGAAGTATGTTTACTTGATACAAAGGTTCGGACTTCACCAAACACAATAGGATTGCTTATCAAGTAAATAGGAATTAACGTTTGTGTAATTTACTTTAATTAAAATAAAATAATTATAATGCGGAAATATAAAGTAAATGACACAGTAAGATTTTGTTAACGAGGAAACCGTAAATGCAGAAAAACCCCGGACCTTGTCCAGAATTGAATACTCTTAGGATTAATCCACTACAAAAAATTAAACCTAACTTCGTATAGTTGAGACCAAGCAACTAAACCTATAGTTCACCTAGTTCCGTTTGTATTCCCACGCCTCCAACTTATGAATAAGTCACGTACTTGGAACAATTCCTTTGGTTCGTATTCCAAACAGTAAAGGAACAAAAAATATGTTTGGTATCAACTCTATTCAACCATGTGATGTGAGTCGGACAAAGGCTCTTCTCTTTATCTTAACATAAACTCTTTCGTCAGGTTCTTAGATCTATCTTATGTTCAACTACCAAAGGTATTTGTTAAGATTTCGCAATCAATACTTTTAATCACAAAGAACTGTATTGATGTCGATCTACACAACTAATCAATCTAATCTACCACAAGGATAAACCGATTATAGTTAGATCCTCTTATACCGAAACAAGTATTGTGCACACCAAAGATTATGAACCTCAAATCAGAAATCTCCAATATCTTATTTGTCTTCGAATCATCTTAGATCTTCAATAAACACCTGCACACTACAACTTGAATCTCTTGTGATCAATCACGCACAGAACGGAGTCTGTTAACAATGGATTATCACAAGATCGTCTTTAGCATTAACAACAGTCTAAAGATCCCTGTCGAAACTTCGATCTAGTGTGAGAAGATTCTCAAGCATAAACAAATTAGGTGCAATCAAAGTTCAACCACCGTTAGTCAATCAAATCAATCGAAAACACAAGATGAACCGAAACTATCTATTTTCCCACCAACGGTACTCGTAGAGCTTCTCAATCACAAAGAAGACTTTAAACTGAGAGGCCGTAAGAGATTTTGCCTAGTTAGGTTACTCTCCTCTCCGAATAGGCGGCTACACCAGTAACAACACAACCGAGGAAGTTTACTGTCACGAAGGATTGGTTTGCTAGAATTGTAAACTTCAAGTATTTATAGACAAGGAAGTTTGGACACCAAGGAATTTCCAAAACAGAAAATATTCTCAAAGATATTCAATATATTCCAAATTCGGTTTCCATAATTCCTGGAGAGGCTCTGTCCAAAATAATGACCAAAAATCTCTTTGGAAAATCTCAACTAGTAAATGCACATTACTAATTCTCATTTTCCTAAAATAAAATTAACAACCTTAAATAAAAGATTCTTAACTTATTTATATTTCGATCCTGGGATTTTCTTCCTGTAGCTATTAAGGAATAACTTTGAACAATAAAAGATAAACATTATTGTATGTGTTCAAAGTATGTCGACATCCTTACTTTGTAAGTCCTCTTTCATACTTACAACCTTGAAACCGATTTTCCACACTTCCAAACAAGTTTATAATTGGTTCATCTGACTATCAAGAACTATGTGATTGATCAAGAACACTCAATCACAAATCATGGGTTTAACGGTTCTACCAAAACAAGTTTCGGTTCTACCTCCGTGTGAGTACTGTGCATAGTCATACTAGCTTTCCAAAATTCGGTTGACTAGGTACTAGGATCGGTTCCCCACATATATATGGTATCTAACTTATATGTGTTGAACATGTCCATAGGATCGGTTCCCATTTGCCTAAGAATGTGTTGCATATGTCCATAGGATCGGTTCCCCTTTCTGCTATAAACCTTGCCGTACCTCATACAAGGATCGATTTTCCTTTGTGATGTGTTGCACCTCTTCATAGGATCGATACCCCTTTTGCCAGATTCGGTTCAACAAATCACAAACTCGATCATACCATCTCAGGTGATTACTTAAGATCGGTTTCACTAATAAAAGTCATACCAATACATAAGTCAGGCCTTTGTGAATAGGTTTACCAAGAACACAAACAAGTCGTGAGCGGTTATACTAAATCACACATATTGGATGTTCACAAGATATGCAATGAATAACAATCCCAACAACGCCTGGCGATTTCCTTTTCGATTCATAAACAAGTTTATGAACTTACTTCCTTAAAACACATGTAGAACATTGTTTCCTAGGATGAAATTCTCACCTCATACCATACATAATCACAATAGCATTTAAAAGATTATGTCGATGTCTTATCTACAAAGTTTAATGGTTAACCAATAAACTTCATATTGTATTCCTTAATACTATGTCTATCTAGAGTGTTCATGCTTCGCATTTTTGTTTTCAATATGCACGACTTGAAAGATATGTTAGGGAATGAAACAATTCAAGTCAAATATCACTAACCTCAAGGGGAAGGATGATGTTGTCGTTGTAGATTCTTACTTCTTCACTTCTTTAAATCTTCGCAATACTTGTAATGTCTCATAACCTAATACTTTTAAGCTAACCTATACGAAGTTGACTCTAGTACATAATCAAGCGACTCTTAAAATGAGTTTTGATTCACTAAAATATGACAACCAAACTTGGCATACCAACGCTTGGTGGGTTCAACCGAGATATGCTCTAACACATCCTACATACTATTATCACTCTAATGATCAGAAAATATGTCTCTTTTGTGATTCAAAAGGATATGTTCAACGGAAGAGCAAATTGAGGTTGAATGACAACTACTTTTGTCGACTTCAACATACCTTAGATTTAATACTCAAAGGTGTAACTAACAATCAGATGTCTAAACCTATTGGTTTTAGTACTCACCTTGTGAATTCTTCCAGGAAAGTTAGTTCAATCTGCTCATCGAATGTTCGAACTAATCGTAGCATTAATACAAATCGGTCAAGGAGATTTCAGAAGGTCCTTCTCAAACTAAAGTGAAGGATGATGTTCAAGATAAGAGAAATATACTAATAGGTGGAAACAACAATGTAGATATGAAGGACAACCTTAATCTGATAATTGAAGGATACAAGGATCTTATCAATAGGCTGCCAAAATCCTCCAAACAGACTTCTTATGGTAAGGATTCAAACTTAGTCTTATACTTGGATGATAGTAAGTTTTATGATACTTTTTCACATCACAAAGGGTTTCCTCTAAAAATTAGAAGGAAAAACAGGATTAACCATGAAAAATATTCATTTGATGAGCATAGAGCTCATACTTGTATTAATTAATCACAAGGGTTGAATTCTTACTCATGAAAAATCATGTTGAGTAAGATAAGCTAATAATCGGGTATACTTACTGGTAAAATGCCTTCTGCTTAGTTGAGTTATTTTCTTATCGTTCATAGCTAAATTATTGTCTACAGATAGCTTTGCCTAAGTATTGTCTTGTCTCGAGAATCACTTCGATTGTCTACTTTTTAATATTGAAAATTTTTCTTTCAATTGAGTTATGAGCTACTTTTGTGCTCTAAATATTTTCTTTATGTGGAAATATAAAATTTATTGAGCTAAAAATTGTGAAAGAAATTTGTTTTCACGTAATTAAATTTTACTGTGTTCTTTTTTTTTTCTTAAAAA